>NC_056747.1:1137655982-1137660982 GCF_019279795.1 Protopterus annectens
TTTTTATTTATTTTCCATTTCTTTACCGGGTTAGTCTGACTGGGCACAAGGTGACCGTTTTCAGCGAAGGCCCTGGGAGAAAAGCTCCAAATACATAGTAAAAAAATTATAAAAATAATAAAAATAATAAAAAAATATAAACATAGCCGTTTTGTACAAAGACCATAGAACATATAAAAGGAGTAAAAATCTGAGTTTTACAACTGATGCAGCATACAGTGGTTAGAATACTGAGAAACAATTAAACAAGATATTATACAACAAATATAGAATTGCTTGAACATACATTCAAAAAGAAGTTTCCATAGACAAACAGGGTCATAAACTAGAAATCATAACTAGAACGGTGGCCTAGACACATGGTTCACAGTACTATGCACTAAGTGAAACTACACAGTACACCTGTTATCTAGGGATGTTGAAAGTCAGGACCAGGTGAAATTAGTCTGGTTCTGTACAGGAACATATCCAAGTTTTGAATAGGAAAGCTTTTATTAGGGATTTGAAAGTATGTTTACTATTTAAACATCTAATGTCAGGGGGTAGAGAGTTCCAGGCCTTAGCAACTGCATAGGAATAAAGAGATTACCCAGAGTTATGTAAGCGATTGGTAACAGTCAGTAGGGCGGGATTGGAAGATCTTAGTTGACGCGCAGTATTATGAAAGGTGAGCAAACCAGAGAGGGCAGGTATTTTATTTGGTTGGTATAGTAGTTGATGGGTCACGAAAAGTTGATTGTATTGTAGTAGTTTAGGGAGTTCTAACCATCCTAGTTGTCTTAGGGAAAGGCAGTGATGAGAACAAAACTTAGCACTGGTTGCAAATTTTGAGATTTTATTGTAGCAGGTAGATAGTTTCAGGAGGTCAGATTTGTTTAGGTTAGTAAGAACTGGGGAAGCATATAGTAAGGTGGAGAGCAGATGGGTACGAGAGATAGTGATTCGGGATTCCTGTGTGAGGAAACCCTTGCAGTGGTAGAATGAACCTAGTTTTTTTATGAACTCTGGCAATTGTTAGTGCTATATGTTTGTAGAATTTTAGGTTTTGGTCAATAGTTACACCTAGTAGCTTGGGTTGGGTTACTGGTGTGATAAGGGTACTGTTGGAGGATGTTATTGAGAATGGCGCAGTAGGAGTGAAAGTTTTGGATGGGTGGAAGATCATGAGTTGGGTCTTAGATGGGTTTAGTATGAGTTGGGAGGAATTTAGCCATTCTTCAATAGTAGTGAAGGCTTCAAGGGGTTCTATCTTATATACATATATATGTATATATTTGAGGTGAATGTGTATGTGTGTATCCATGTTTTTTCCCACATATCTTCTTTTGTTGGTACTTTCTATTCTGTCATATAAAAGCAGAAACAATGATAGGTTATGTGCTGCCTTAACCTGCATTATTAGCACACGTGCCTCTAGCTGCTGTCCCCTTAAAGTGACACGTGCTTCCCACTTGCTTCAGGATCTTCTCTCCATTGGTCACCCCCTAGACATCCTGTTTATGCTTTTAAAGCACCAGCAGACACGGTGCTTATGTATGCCGCCACATTTCTTGGAGTAATTTCTCTAATAGAAATAGAAGGCCCGGATTACAACAATCAGGTAAAACCTGAATGCAGAAGTATCTGTTCATTAAGAGCACAATACAACAAAGCAACCAAACCAATAATTGTTATACAAAGACAGCAGTATAAAGCTGGACAAGAAAAGGTATTCATTTTCTGGTATTAAGAAGAATCCTGTCCTGTGTATTGTTGAGCAACTCATGCTTAGCAACCGATTAGGTTGTGAAAGCTGATGATCTGAGCTTGTGATGCCAACAGGAACTAAAGTATGAGTACGCACTTCAGATACAAAATAAATGTTATAATTCATGTTTTGGTCTGTGGTTTTCTTAGGAAATAGACCGATTTATGAAAATGAACAAATGTTAGTGAAAGAAGAGAGAAAGCAGGTCATATATTAATTTGTGGCTGGAGAGATTGGACGTGCAGTTGGAGAAAAAGTGAGAGGCCAGAGGTTTGTGGAAAGCTGAAAAGGTGATAATTAGTGGGAGGAAAGATAACAGCCCATAGGAGATTACAAACTGACCTAAATAACATAGATAGAAAAAGAATGAAGAAAAATATGAGAAGAGATATGGATGGGGAAAACATATGTTTTAACCCTTTAACTCTTAAAACTACAACCTTAGTCTGCATAGATTGCACACTTAAAATGGAAAAGGCTATAACAACAGAAAATAAGAGCTGTACTGATATATATCAGAAGAGTGATGTTGGTCTGCTAGTCAAGACTGTGAATAGTGACATGCAAAAGAGAGCCGTGCTGTTCCTTTTTGGGGTTCCTGCTCTGATGCATTAATAGGGTGATCTGTAGTACAGCAGTACTCATTAGGTTTCCAATGGGGTACAGCGAGGTGCTGAAAACTTGTATAATAATTGCTCCCCTGCACCCTTGTGGCAGAAAAGTGTGGATCCAGCCTTGTGTGAGCTGGGGATTGCTGAAGGGAAGTTCATTGTATGCTTTCCTATTGGTAGATTAGTTTAAAATTATTTTAATTTCACCTGTATTTAAATCTTACATTTGGGCATTGCAGTGCACCATAAAACAGTGGTTAGTGTTGCCCTGTATTTTTCCCTAGGTATCTGTCAGTGGAACCCTCTCAAGATTCCCTACTGCACTCCAGATGTACTGAGCAGCATTGCCATACTTATCATCCATAGTCTTCAACAGAACAAGCACCTTTGTTAGTCCTAGCACAAAAACGGATCAAACTAGCCAGCTGCCTTCCCTAATAGTACAGATGGTAAAACCTACTATAACGGACAGGTATTTTCCCATCATTTCACTAGCCAGCATGATTGACATGGGCATCCTGAGGCATGTAATAATTATCTTATGTATAATGACAACCACTTAACCCTAAAACAAACACATACCTTATGTGAGAGATGTAATTACACTATGAAATTGGAATCGATTCTCTCACATAACAACAAACTAGACATCAAACAGGTTGTCAGCACACATACTTCACCTCTCACACAAAATGAGGTCACAACACATAAAGCCACATATGCAAAGGTACTCACTAGAAGCCTACTAAAAGATCAGAAACCTCCCACACATAAACCACTTGCACACACAGCTATGCAATTAGAAACCACTACACTTAATAACACATACCCAAGTGTCTCAGCAAATAAACCCCTAAGGCAGAACTCCTCAAAACCTAATGTGTTGGTCATAGGCAACTCCATAGTGAGACACACAGATGTCCCTCTCACAAGGCTGGACAAGGAGAAGGTTACGGACAGCTGTCTGTCAGGTGCCAGGATCCATCAAATCACACATGCACTCAAGTCACATAACAAGTATCATTATGACTCTGTCATAGTGCATATTAGGAGAGTGATTTGAGACATACCTCTCTAGATTGTATGAAGAGAGACATGACTGAACTTTCAAATTACATGTCCCAGGCAGGTGTGACCCTAGCCCTAAGCAGCATTCTACAGTCACCCAGGATGATGCAACAATGTAAACAAAAAATGGTCAACTTGAACAATTGCCTTAGCTTGTGGTGTCACTGCAGGGGGATCCAGTGTCTGTCAGCCTTGGAAGACATGGTAGACAGGCTATGCTGCATTCCCAGAGATGGTCTGCACCTGTCTCCTGTAGGTTTTGGAGACTGACAAGGGTGCTTGCCTCCCCCATAGTGCCTTTTTAGGCAATGTCAAAACAACAACATTTCCGACGTAATAAAATCCACTAGAGACAAACTAAAGGTTATGTTGCTTAATGCTAGGAGTCTAAACATGAAACTGCACTCGCTAGAAGTACTCCTCCTCACATCGGAAGATGCTGATGTCTGTGCAGTCACTGAGACATCATTCAAGGTCGTGGAGAGCACCCAGCCATGCAAGGCTACAATGCATTCCACACATTCAGACCTAAAAATAAGTGTGAAAGAACCAAAGTTGGAGGTGTATCCATCTTCATTAATGCCAAGTACACATCGAGACAGGTCAAACGAACTACTTCATGTCCAGTTAACTATCAGCAAAATACCCAGCCATATCATCGCTAGCTATAGATCCCCCACCATGAACCAAGAAAAGCACATCACCTACCTGGACTTACTAGGGTCACTTACCATACAGCTCAGCACCTAGTCATGGGAGATTTTGAATATCCTTCCATCGACTGATGACATACATGAGCACAAACGTGCTCACTCAGAGGTTCCCAGACTTTGTCAATACAAATTCTCTGGAAAAGATATACTGCACCTCCACAAGGGGCTCAAATGTCTTAGACATAGTACTCACTAACATGAGGGGGGATCACTGACCCCCCCCCCAATATGATGCCCACCCTGGTAATGTCAGACCATAAATCAGTCTCGTTTGAAGTAACTGTTGAACCTGTCACCACCGCAGGAGCAAAAAAATCTAAAAATATTTTCCAAAGCAAACTACAGCCTATTAAGCCATGGTAGGAAAAGTTTTTACCCCCCTCCTGCAATCATAGACAACAATGACTCCTATGCAGATATGTACACAAATGCCCTGTATAAACACTTAAGCAACTGTAGAGACTCGGATGTACCTGACTGGATTAAAACCAGGTCCTCCCAAGAAAATAAGCCACCCTGGTGGACCTAAAGTATAAATAGGTTATATAACAAAAGAAAGAAACTAATGTCTAAGGATAAGAGTGAAATGACTCAGCAGAGGAAGAATTCTCTCCACAGCTTAAACAAGTAAATCAGAAATCTTGTAAAGTCCTCTAAAGCTAATTATGAAGCCAAAATACCATCCTAGGTAAGGATAATCATAAGGCATTTTTTAAGTACACCTGAAATCTAAAAAGGAATGTCCAGCTATGTGCCAAACCTTTAGTAGATGGTACCACTCATACTATACCAGAGGAGACTGCCAACCTGCTAGCTGACAGATTTGGTACAAACTTCAACCCCCTGTCCCCACCAGCCATA
>NC_056747.1:1137668482-1137708482 GCF_019279795.1 Protopterus annectens
GGAAAAAGTCTTTTTGGGGTTGAGCATGAGTTGTGAGTTACAAAGCCATGTTTTAGTGGCTGTTAAAGCTTCCTGGGTTATTTCTGGAGGTTTACCATGTTGTCAGATGTGCAAATGAGAGTGGAATCATCTGTGTATTGTATGAGGTGGTCTGTTGTGTGGATATATAGAGGGTGTTGATGAAAATGTTGAAGAGGAGGGGGCCAAGAATAGAGTATTGTGGTACACCAATGTTGACTGGGAGGTAAGTAGAGATCATGGAGTGCCATTTTACTGACTGATACATATTGGACAAGTACCTTTGGTAGCTTTTGAACCACAGAAGGGTGGGCTGAGAGAGACCTTGTGAGGACATTTGAAGTAAATGTTTGCTGTTATAAACTGTGTCAAATGCTTTAGACAAATCTAGAAATAAGGAGGGGACTAGTTTGGTATTATCTCTAGCTTTATTGACAGTATCCATATTAATAATTAAAGGTCAATGCTTGTACTATGGGAATGACATAAGCCGTGTTGTGTAGGAGATGGGAGTTCATCCTGCAGGAGATAGTCTAGCAATTGTTTTTTAAATACATTTTTCAAGTATTTTGGTGAGTGGAGATAAGATTGCAATAGGTGTAAAGTTAGTAATGTCTTTTGAATTTTCTGCTTAGTGCAGAGGGATAATGTGTGACTTTTTCCAGAGAGAGGGAATGTAGGATTTCTGGACTAACATATTTATAAGGATTGAGACAGGATTTGCAATGCTTTTGGTTGCTATTTTTAGGTAGTCACTTGGAAGGTCATTAGCTGAAGAAAAGCATGGTTTAAGTTTGTTTAAGAGTAGTTTTATGTAAGACGCAGGCACAAATTTGAAGGTGAAAATAGATGCAGTGATATGTAGATGTGGAGCAGGGACAGAATTAGTTGTTGAGGAATCCTTGACTAGAGATGCTGTACTATCTATAAAGTGAGTTAAACTGTATTGCAGTTTCAAATGCTGAGTGATTGGGAGAAGGGTTTGGGATGAATTTTTGGCCGGGATGTAAGATTTCTTTAATGCATGTAAAATTTTTGGGGGGTTGTGATTAGTATTATTCTGAAAGTTGTTCAGTTTTTGTCTTAATTTAAATTACAGTCCCCTCTGCTACAGGCCCCATGAAGGCTCAGTGTCTCTCCAACCTAACACCACTCTTAAGTATTCAACTGCGGTACCACCTTTAACAGTCTTGTAAGAAAAGCGCAGTCCAGGTCGGACCTGTCTGCAAACAGCTACAGTTAACTTTGAACCTAACACCACTCTTAAGTATTCAACTGCGGTACCACCTTTAACAGTCTTGTAAGAAAAGCGCAGTCTGGGTCTGACCTGTCTGCAAACAGCTACAGTTAACTTTGAACCTAACACCACTCTTAAGTATTCAACTGCGGTACCACCTTTAACAGTCTTGTAAGAAAAGCGCAGTCCGGGTCTGACCTGTCTGCAAACAGCTACAATTAACTTTGAACCTAACACCACTCTTAAGTATTCAACTGCGATACCACCTTTAACAGTCTTGTAAGAAAAGCACAGTCCGGGTCTGACCTGTCTGCAAACAGCTACAGTTAACGTTGAACCTAACACCACTCTTAAGTATTCAACTGCGGTACCACCTTTAACAGTCTTGTAAGAAAAGCGCAGTCTGGGTCTGACCTGTCTGCAAACAGCTACAGTTAACTTTGAACCTAACACCACTCTTAAGTATTCAGCTGCGGTACCACCTTTAACAGTCTTGTAAGAAAAGCGCAGTCCGGGTCTGACCTGTCTGCAAACAGCTACAGTTAACTTTGAGTATGTGTCTACCTGTTTGAGCCAATATTCATTTTCCCCTGGAGAGCACTCTGCTTTGGTTGTAAGCAGCCCCCCCCCCACACACACACACACACACACACACACACACACACACACACACACACACACACACACACACACACACACACATCTTCCACTTTCTCTTATTCCCTTCTGTTAGCATATAGTATCCATAACTGATCAATACTGTGTGTTTGTAAATTTAAACTATGACCACAGTAGCCTACTGATACAAGGTTATCCTGTTTTTCCACCTGAGAAATTAAGAAATGACTTACAGTTTCAGAGCAGTCCTTGGTCAATTGTGATTTTTTCTTACACATACTTGTCTTTGCTTTGTGATTGCTTCCAGCCCCTCATACCAGCAACTGACAGGGACTCTACCTGCTTCACTCCCCACCCTGCCCCCTATTCCCTCCCACCCCCAGTGGTCCCACCGTTATTGCACTCAATCCCCTCCCATTTTTCTAATAGCCAACCACAGCACTAACCCAACACTACCTCCTCCATCTTCCCACTACTGTCACACCTCCTCAACTAACATGTACAAGCATACCTTTCCTATGCTCACTGCATGCACTCTCCTTGCATATCTTACATCCTACCAAACTCCATCATTCCCCCACTCAACCACTACCACTGTACTACTACTCACACCACCACTCATGTCTCACCCACACTCAGCTCCCCTCCCACCAGCTCAAGAACCATCCCTATGCACCCACCACATATTCTACCAACTATATTACTCAAACATAAAGCATCCTACAACTTAACATAGTAACCCTCCCACCATACCTATTACCCACAGAGCACAATCATAAAGTTTCCCTTATAAACAAACACATTCAAAAACTGAGAAAACTAATAATCTCATGCTTATCAAAACTAGCCCTAAGTGGAGACATCCACCCCAACCTTGCCCTACCATCTCCAACCCCAATCTTCATAATCAGACTAGAAACCACAACTTCTCCCATATTACAGCCAGTAGAAAGCCAAGTGACTTCCTTCTACTATGCCTAAATATTAGAAGTATATCCAACAAAGTCCATGAACTCCATGCCACCATAGACTTGTACTCCCCAGATATAGTCATCCTGACAGAAACCTGGCTAAAACCTCACATTACCAGTGAGCAAATACTCCCTACAGGTTACGGCATACTAAGAGTAGACCGTCTAAACAAAAGGAGGTGGTGTAGCTATAATATTTAAACAGCATCTAAACATCCAGATCTTAAAATCATCAGCTCCACAAATAGGCAATGAAGAAATAATATATACCAACCTCAAAATTAACCAAAACAAAACCATCAATAATTGGATGCTACTTCCCACCTGGCCAAAACATCCCTCCCCTAGAAAACCTCCTCAGCTGGTCTACCCACCATCTCCCCAAGAAACTATCATCTTAGGTGATTTCAATATTGACTGGCAATCCTGTTCTGGCAACAATCCAACCCATCATGTACACCTTCATGGCTTCACTCAACTAGTCCAGTCACCAACCAGGATAAATAAAAACTCCACCAAGCAAACTATCTACTGCCAATTATTAGCAGACCGGAGTTCCGCTGTGGCGACCCCTAACCGGGAAAAGCCGAAAGACACAACAACTAGAAACTTGCTATTCTCTACCAACATAAACATTTCCTTAACCCACCCACAAAACTCACTCTTGCCACCTCCTACCTTATCCGCACTCCCTTATATGGTGCCCCTCTTCTTACAAATTTACAAACTAACCTCAAACCTAAGCTCAAAACTTGCTACAATAAAGTTGCAAAATTTGCCATGGATGCAAAATACTCCACACATCACTACATACCCCTTTTTTTCTCTCAATTGGCTCGAACTTCCCCAATACCTAACCTTCCTACAACTTAAAGTGGCTCACAAGATCATTCATAAACCCTTGTCCTGACCAACTCTCAACAGTATATTCTATACCTACACACCCACTAGATCTCTTAGGTCAAAAAAATAACTTTTAGTTGTACACAATCCCAGGATATCTGCTGAACAAAGTCTATACTCCTGCTCTATAGCAAAAATCTGGAACACCCTCCCCTTAACTATCAGATACAACCACATACCTTCAACCTTTAAAAACTCACTTAAGGAACAACTCTCTAAATTCTAGACCTGTTCCTGCTCAGTCCCAGATTGACAAGCCATTTCCTAAATAACTAACCCACCTCTTATCAATCTCACGTGCAATCTTCTTCTACTTGACCTTACTCTCCCCTCCCATCTTCACACTACAATTCCATTTCTCATATCTCACCCTTCTCTCTCTCAAATGAGACCTCTTCATGTATTCTCACATCTATTCCATGTTTATTGGGTATTCCTACTAGGAACTTTCCTAAATTTGTAATCATAGTATTCAGTTCTGTTTTGTACATGTTGAATGTATTTACTTTCCCTACGAACCTGATTTGTAATACTGTTTATATTGTTCTGCTAAAATGAAAAAGACATTTTGCAACTTTTTGCAACTTTTGTAACTAATGTAACTCTTACATGTTGGAGCTTTTCTTCCCGGGCCACCACTGAAAATGGGTTCTCTTAGGCCCAGTGGACTTTCCCAGCAAACAAATGTCAAATAAATAAATAAATACATATAATATATACATATTTTTATTGACATTTAATTACTGGGAAAGTCCAAATGGATAGAAGCCCCTTTTCAGTGGAGGCCCAGGAGAAAAGGTACAAATTATTACAAAACATTTTAAGAACAATAATTTTACCATTTCCAAAAATAAAACAAAAACATCTGCAGTTTAAATAAGTACAACAATTTAAACATAATATAAAAACATTGGTTAAGAATTGATACAAGTAATATGATAATCATTTAATATTTAGAGACATTTTAGACAGTTTGTAGAGAAATTAAAGGTAAGTTAGTCTAATACAAACAGAAATTGCAATATGAAGTGAGGGAAAAACAGGCTTATGGTATATTTAGATAAAAAGTCAGGGAAGAGAATTTGATAGCAGTAAGGAAGTAAATGAAGAAGGGAGAGTAAGGAATGAGAAAGTGTTTGTTCACATTTAGAGATATAGTTTATCCTGGTCTTGAGCAAGAACAGAGCCAGATTTTAGCTAGTTTCAAAGCTGTATTGAAAGATGGGAAGTGTATTGACCTGATGAATACAGGTATGGAGTTCCAGACCTTAGCAACCTTGTACAAGTACAAAAAATGCCCAGCAGATTTCATAGGCTTGTAGTTTTGGTCACTGGACTGCAATGACCATCTGGGAACATACTTGTGAAGAATGCTTTTTAGTGCTGGGCAGGCATATGAAAGCTGGATAATTTTATAGGTGGTAAAAAACTGTGTATATGTTAGTTGATGAGGCAGTTCTAACCAATTAAGGCTTTATACGGTGGTGGATTCTGAAAGGGGTATTTGCTGCAAATTTATCAACTTTGCTATAGCATTGTTCAAGCTTTATGGCAAGTGTAGTTTTAGTTGCATCAGTGAGAAAGTCTTTGGCTCTGTAAAGCATCCCTAGTTTTTGATAAGGTTTTTCTTATGCAATTTTGTATATGCAGGTCGAAGGTAAGATTGTCATCCACTATCACCCCTAATAATTTGCTTTGAGAAGTGACCTCAGTGGTTCTATTATCAAGAGAGAGGACTTTAAATTGTGTTTTTTCATAAGAGATGGATTTTGGGGGGAAAAAGTCTTTTTGGGGTTGAGCATGAGTTGTGAGTTACAAAGCCATGTTTTAGTGGCTGTTAAAGCTTCCTGGGTTATTTTCTGGAGGTTTACCATGTTGTCAGATGTGCAAATGAGAGTGGAATCATCTGTGTATTGTATGAGGTGGTCTGTTGTGTGGATATATAGAGGGTGTTGATGAAAATGTTGAAGAGGAGGGGGCCAAGAATAGAGTATTGTGGTACACCAATGGTGACTGGGAGGTAAGAAGAGATCATGGAGTGCCATTTTACTGACTGATACATATTGGACAGGTAGCTTTGGTAGCTTTTGAACCACAGAAGGGTGGGCTGAGAGAGACCTTGTGAGGACATTTGAAGTAGATGTTTGCTGTTATAAACTGTGTCAAATGCTTTAGACAAATCTAGAAATAAGGAGGGGACTAGTTTGGTATTATCTCTAGCTTTATTGACAGTAGCCATATTAATAATTAAAGGTCAATGCTTGTACTATGGGAAGGACAGAATCCGTGTTGTGTAGGAGATGGGAGTTCATCCTGCAGGAGATAGTCTAGCAATTGTTTTTAAATACATTTTTCAAGTATTTTGGTGAGTGGAGATAAGATTGCAATAGGTCTAAAGTTAGTAATGTCTTTTGAATTTTCTGCTTAGTGCAGAGGGATAATGTGTGACTTTTTCCAGAGAGAGGGAATGTACGATTTCTGGACTAACATATTTATAAGGATTGAGACAGGATTGGCAATGCTTTTGGTTGCTATTTTTAGGTAGTCACTTGGAAGGTCAGTAGCTGAAGAAAAGCATGGTTTAAGTTTGTTTAAGAGTAGTTTTATGTAAGACGCAGGCACAGATTTGAAGGTGAAAATAGATGCAGTGATATGTAGATGTGGAGCAGGGACAGAATTAGTTGTTGAGGAATCCTTGACTAGAGATGCTGTACTATCTATAAAGTGAGCTAAACTGTATTGCAGTTTCAAATGCTGAGTGATCGGGAGAAGGATTTGGGTTGAATTTTTGGCCGGGATGTAAGATTTCTTTAATGCATGTAAAATTTTTGGGGGGTTGTGATTAGTATTATTCTGAAAGTTGTTTAGTTTTTGTCTTAATTTAAATTACAGTCCACTCTGCTACAGGCCCCATGAAGGCTCAGTGTCTCTCCAACCTAACACCACTCTTAAGTATTCAACTGCGGTACCACCTTTAACAGTCTTGTAAGAAAAGCGCAGTTTGGGTCTGACCTGTCTGCAAACAGCTACAGTTAACTTTGAACCTAACACCACTCTTAAGTATTCAACTGCAGTACCACCTTTAACAGTCTTGTAAGAAAAGCGCAGTCCGTGTCTGACCTGTCTGCAAACAGCTACAGTTAACTTTGAACCTAACGCCACGCTTAAGTATTCAACTGTGGTACCACCTTTAACAGTGTTGTAAGAAAAGCACAGTCCGGGTCTGACCTGTCTGCAAACAGCTACAGTTAACTTTGAACCTAACACCACTCTTAAGTATTCAACTGCGGTACCACCTTTAACAGTCTTGTAAGAAAAGCGCAGTCCGGGTCTGACCTGTCTGCAAACAGCTACAGTTAACTTTGAACCTAACACCACTCTTAAGTATTCAACTGCGATACCACCTTTAAAAGTCTTGTAAGAAAAGCACAGTCTAGGTCTGACCTGTCTGCAAACAGCTACAGTTAACGTTGAACCTAACACCACTCTTAAGTATTCAACTGCGGTACCACCTTTAACAGTCTTGTAAGAAAAGCGCAGTCCAGGTCTGACCTGTCTGCAAACAGCTACAGTTAACTTTGAACCTAACACCACTCTTAAGTATTCAACTGTGGTACCACCTTTAACAGTCTTGTAAGAAAAGCGCAGTCTGGGTCTGACCTGTCTGCAAACAGCTACAGTTAACTTTGAGTATGTGTCTACCTGTTTGAGCCAATATTCATTTTCCCCTGGAGAGCACTCTGCTTTGGTTGTAAGCAGCCCCCCCCCCCCACACACACACACACACACACACACACACACACACACACACACACACACACACACACACACACATATCTTCCACTTTCTCTTATTCCCTTCTGTTAGCAAATAGTATCCATAACTGATCAATACTGTGTGCTTGTAAATTTAAACTATGACCACAGTAGCCTACTGATACAAGGTTATCCTGTTTTTCCACCTGAGAAATTAAGAAATGACTTACAGTTTCAGAGCAGTCCTTGGTCAATTGTGATTTTTTCTTACACATACTTGTATTTGCTTTGTGATTGTTTCCAGCCCCTCATACCAGCAACTAACAGGGACTCTACCTGCTTCGCTCCTCACCCTGCCCCTATTCCCTCCCACCCCCAGTGGTCCCACCATTATTGCACTCAATCCCCTCCCATCTTTCTAATAGCCAACCACAGCACTAACCCAACACTACCTCCTCCATCTTCCCACTACTATCACACCTCCACAACTAACATGTACAAGCATACCTTTCCTATGCTCACTGCATGCACTCTCCTTGCATATCTTACATCCTACCAAAGCTCCATCATTCCCCCACTCAACCACTACCACTGTACTACTACTCACACCACCACTCATGTCTCACCCACACTCAGCTCCCTCCCACCAGCTCAAGAACCATCCCTATGCACCCCACATATTCTACCAACTATATTACTCAAACATAAAGCATCCCTACAACTTAACATAGTAACCCTCCCACCATACCTATTACCCACAGAGCACAATCATAAAGTTTCCCTTATAAACAAACACATTCAAAAACTGAGAAAACTAATAATCTCATGCTTATCAGAACTAGCCCTAAGTGGAGACATCCACCCCAACCCTGGCCCTACCATCTCCAACCCCAATCTTCATAATCAGACTAGAAATCACAACTTCTCCCATATTACAGCCAATAGAAAGCCAAGTGACTTCCTTCTACTATGCCTAAATATTAGAAGTATATCCAACAAAGTCCATGAACTCCATGCCACCATAGACTTGTACTCCCCAGATATAGTCATCCTGACAGAAACCTGGCTAAAACCTCACATTACCAGTGAGCAAATACTCCCTACAGGTTACGGCATACTAAGAGTAGAACGGCTAAACAAAAAAGGAGGTGGTGTAGCTATAATATTTAAACAGCATCTAAACATCCAGATCTTAAAATCATCAGCTCCACAAATAGGCAATGAAGAAATAATATATACCAACCTCAAAATTAACCAAAACAAAACCATCAACATAATTGGATGCTACTTCCCACCTGGCCAAAACATCCCTCCCCTAGAAAACCTCCTCAGCTGGTCTACCCACCATCTCTCCCAAGAAACTATCACTTAGGTGATTTCAATATTGACTGGCAATCCTGTTCTGGCAGCAATCCAACCCATCATGTACACCTTCATGGCTTCACTCAACTAGTCCAGTCACCAACCAGGATAAATAAAAACTCCACCAAGCACACTACCCTGGATTGGATACTAGTCAGTAAGAGCCCCCAGTCATATATAACAGGCTGCTTATCAGATAGCCTCAGTGATCACTCCCCAACATTCCTACTCAAAAAATACCTGTACCAAGCTAAACCTGTCATCTACCGTCAAATACGTAAAAAAAATAAACTTTAACCCACTCACATTCATCTCATCCCTCAAAGAATGTAACTGGCATCCTCTAAAGTACCTCAGTCTAGATGATGCAGTTGAATTTTTTAATACTACCTTCCTGAACATCCTTAATTACCATGCCCCCGTAAGATTCTCCAGAACCAAAGCACAACCCTCCCCATGGCTATAGAAAACCACTAAGTCAGAAATGAAAAACAGGGATAAAGCCTGGGAGCACTGGCGCAAAACCAAAACCCCCACAGCTAGACAGACATTCCTAGAACTACACAATAGAGGCAAAAAGCTAATAAAACAGGACAAATCCCAATACTACCAGTCTGCCCTAGTCTCCTCTCAACACAGCCCCAAACAATTCTGGTCCTCCATAAACTTCATCCTCCACCCAGGTAAAGTCAGTACCCCTCCTCCTAACATCCCTCCCTCCTCAGAAAATATTGCTACCTCATTCAACACACACTTCACCCAAACCATACTATCACTAGCTAAACAACACAACCCCCCTCCCCTCCAACCCACACATTCAACTAGTAATCTCCCCACTGCCTTGTCTTTTTCTCCTGTACCTACCTCCAACATAAAAACTCTTAACTAAACTTAAACCCACCAAATTAGCAGCAGACAGCCTCCCAAGTGAATACCTACAAATCGCAGCTGATGCTCTGGCCTACCCAGTATCCATCTTGATTAACCGATCTCTGTCAGAAAGTTACATTCCCACACTGTGGAAAGTATCACATATAATTCCCCTCCACAAAGATGGACCCTCCACAGAACTAACCAATTACCGCCCCATAGCTATTCTCTCTCCACTCTCCAAAATACTAGAGAGATGCATACACTCTCAGGTTTCAGACTACCTCCTTACTAACAACCTCCCTTCCAGTACTCAGCATGGTTTCCGACCAAACCATAGCACCACCACTGCCTTACTCTCCTTTACTAACACTATCCTTCAGCATATAAACAATGGCTATCTCTCCTCTGCTACTTTCTTAGACCTATCTAAAGCATTTGACATGGTCCCACACAAACAACTTATCTCTGTCCACAATAACCTATCCTTCTCACAATCGTCACCAACTGGTTTCAGAGTTACCTGTCTGACAGCCAACAATCCATTGTATGGCAGAATGACATATCTCCCCAACTACCTGTCTCCATAGGGGTTCCCCAAGGATCCATCCTTGGACCCCTACTCTTCTCTGTTTACACCAATAATCTAGCCTCTGCCACCAAACATGGCACACTCATACAATAGGCAGATGACTCGACCATCATCTGCTCAGCCCAGTCCCTACCAAAACTGCAAAAAGTCACACAGGAAGCCTTTTCCTCTGTTGAAACATGGTTATCCGATGCCCGATTAATACTCAACCCAAACAAAACTAAACTACTCATCTTCCAACCCACCAAACATACTCAAAACAACTCTCACTTTAACATCACGGCAAAAGACAACACCACTATATACCCAACTGAACACACCAAATTGCTAGGAGTGGAAATAGACAATAAACTAAAATTTGACATTCACATATCCATGACTATAAAAAAAGTACACAAAAAACTAGGAGCTTTACACAGAAATAAGCAATTTCTCACCAAAGCAGCAAAGATTTCAATAGCAAATTCCCACCTTATCTCCACCCTACTTTATGCCTCTCCAATATATACCAACCTTAGGCAATGTGATCTAAACAAGCTAGAGACCTGCTACAACAAAATCGCCAAATTCACCACAGGGGCATCCTACCGTAGTCACCACTGTCTCTCACTTGCTGAACTGGGCTGGCTTGAACTCCCTCACCTCCTTCAGTGGTATCAACTCTCACATGCCCACAAACTAGTAAACCATCCACTAAATGTCCCATCCCTCCAGAATCTACTCCAACCCTATCGCACCACCAGACCACTAAGATCCAGCAGCAAAAATCACTTACAGATCACTAAAGCCAATAACTCTGCTGGTGAAGCACTATTCTCTTGCGCCATAGCCAAATTATGGAACTCACTCCCACCCACAATTACCTCCATACCATCATGCACCCACTTCAAAACTTTACTAAAAGCGCAACTAAAAACATGCTGGCTATGCCCTTACAACTCCCACTCTAATATCATCCACCCCATCCAACCACTACCTTTCTTTCCACTCCACTAACTACCTTGATTATAGCAAGCTCAGATGTTCATAAGCCAGTACTTATTATACAGCACAAACTTCTTCTTCTTGTAACATTTGTTAATGTCTGGTATGCACTTCACAGATAAAGATTCTAGTTGTCTACTGATGTACTATGTTCTTCATCTGTAAATATTTTGTAAGTAATTGCTATGTAAATTGTTATTCACTATGTAATCCAATGTTTATACTGTCTGTTTATTTTAACTGTGGAGCTTTTCTCCCCGGGCCTCTGCTGAAAATGGACCTACGTCCAGTCGGACACTCCCGGTCAACAAATTTAAATAAATAAATTTATTTATTTATTTATTTGCTTTTTAGTGTGATTGTGAAGCATTCTGAAGTTTTCAAGATATGGAGGTGTTTTATATTTTTGCAGTTCCTTCCATGATTTTTCTCTATCCTGCATTAGCATTCTACTCTTTTTGGTTAACCACATTGCATTATTTGTTTTTAGTCTCTTTCTTCTAGGAGGTGAAAGGCTATTTAGGTTATTTAGAAAAGTTGTATTGAATTAATTTACAGCATCCTCTATGGGGAGGATTTGTAGGAAGCTCCATTTAATAGGTGGTAATGTAGTAATGAACATTTCTGGGTTAAACTATAATCGACTAAGCAGCTGCTTAACAGGTATCTAAGATTGCAGAATTTGTGGGTTGGGGAATATCCCCTTAACCCATGTTGTGCAATTTATGAATTAGTATGTATAATTAGTAAGGAGTGTGGGGACATCGGATTACTTCCCTCTGTGCAAAAAAAAAAGTTTTTGTTTGCTTATTTGTTTTAAATTTTGCACGTGTAGAGTCTGTTTCATGCATGCATAATGGCACATCAGTGTTGGTTTTTTTTGATATTTCCTACTGCACATATACACACACACACACACATATATATATATATATATATATATATATATATATATATATATATATATATATATATATATATATATATAAATTATATATATATATATATATATATATATATATATATGCATCCCCTTCAGTTTGCCGACATTCCAGAATGCCGACAACCATATGGCCGACACCATATGGTCGACATTCAGAATGCCAACAATGCAGAACCGGCATCTGACTATAGTGCAGAATGGAAAGATTTCCATTCCTGCACTATAGTGCGTTCTCGGAGTTGGTATATTAAAGTTACGAGGGGTGGGGGGCAGAGTCCCCCACGGGAGGTGCAGGGGGGCACAGCCCCCCTGCTAACAGTTGAAAGGAAATTTTATTTTCCTTTTCTATGGACCTCTCACAATGTCGGCATTCTGAATGTCAATCATATGGTGTCGGCCATATGGTTGTCGGCATTCTGGAATGTCGGTGTTCTGTAGGGGATCCATATATATATATATATATATATATATATATAGATAGATAGATAGATAGATATATGTATGTATTGTATATATATATATATATATATATATATATATATATATATATATATATATATATATATTTGTATAATTTATTTATTTATTTTATTTTACAGTTGTTGACCGGGCTAATCTAACTGGATATATGTCCATTTTCAGTAGAGGCCCGGGACGATAAGCTCCAATAAAGTGAAAATAGCAACATTCATACAATGGATAGTAAGATCAGAGATGCAAATTGTTACATATACTATTGTACTGTGCAATAAAGAGTAAGACCAGGGTTGGAAGTAGTTACATATAGCATTGAACTGAGGTTACTAACAAGTTTAAAGAAAGAAACAAGTAGATATTTGTAGGGATATGTCTATACAGTTGATAGCTTGCTAAGTGAGTTTATACTGTGTAGAGCTTCCCTGTAAAGACAAAATCAAGACAGACTTCAGTAGCTTACAGATTATATTTTCTGAGGTTCATGAAGGAGGTAAACTGAAAACAGCAGTAGTGAGATAAGCACGCAGTCAACATAGCAGGATAGGAATTAGTCTGGGTTAGTGCAAGAGCATAGCCAGTGAGAATGAAGGTAAACTTTAAGTTGCTTTTTGAAAAGTAGTGTTGAGGGAAGAGATGAAGAGTTCACTAGGAAGTAAGTTCTAAGTTTTCCACACGGTTGGAAAACAGTGAGTCTCCTGCCTTATTGTTGGATTTATGAATGGCTACTAGTAATTTTGTTGCAGAGTGTAGGGTTGTAACATTTTTGTAGGGGGTGATAAGACTAGTGAGTATTGGAGTATTGCTAGGATGATGAAGGATCTTGTGGGCAATAAGTTGGTGAAACTGAAGCTGATTATAAAGTTCCAGCCAACCTAGCTGTTTTAGATTGTGACACTGGTGGGTTTGAAATGTGGAGCCTGTGGCAAAGCTGGCAATATTGTTATAGGAGGTTGCCAGTTTGTTGAGGTTAGTTTTGGATAGATTGGTATAAATGGGTGAGGCATAGAGGAGGGTGGAGATATTATGGGTGTGGGCAATAGTAGTTCTAGCTGTTGGAGTAAGGAAGGGTTTAATCTTATAGAGAGAGCCTAGTTTTCTATTTACTGTTTTTATTGTAGAGTTAATGTGTGTCAAAGTTAAGGTTATGGTCAATTGTAACTCCTAAGAGTTTTGTGATTGGGTCAGGAGATATGACTGTACCATTATTCGAAGAAATTGTGAAGTTTATTGGGGGGACTTTTGCATTGGAGTGAAGAGTAATAGTTTTGTTTTTTGGGGGTTCTGGAGGAGGCAGCGCTGTAGGAACCAGTTTTCCATTTTATTAAATACTTTTTGGGTAAGGGAGTGGAGTTCGGATACAGAAGTAGTGGAGCATATCAATGTTGAGTCATCTGCATATTGTATGCAGGTAGCTTGAGGAATATTTTCATTAAGATCGTTGATAAATATTGAGAATAGGAGAAGGCCAAGAATAGATCCTTGAGGGATGCCAAGGGTAACAGGGAGATGTGTGGATAGATTGTTATCCCAGAGCACAGCCTGTTGCTTACTTTCTAGATAGGACCTAAACCAAAGTAGTGCTTGTGTGTCAAGGGAGCAGGATTTAAGTAAGTTTAAAATTAGCTGATGGTTAACCATGTCAAAGGCTTTTCAGGGGTCAGTAAGCAGTGCTGAGGTTAGAGTATTGTTATTATGATTTTTGTTGATACAGTCAGAGAAGGATAAGAGTGCTGTGGTGGTGCTATGGAATGGAATAAAGCCATGCTGACAGCTAGATAATAAATTATTTTGGAGTAGGTGATCTAGTAGTTGTCTGTGGATGCATTTTTCCATGATTTTTGCTAAAGGAGAGAGTAAGGCTATTGAGCAATAGTTTGAGAGTTCTGTTGAGTTACCACATTTGTGTTTTGGAATAATATGGGAAATTTTACAGATAGAAGGGATGGTTCCTTCTGTAATGGCTCTGTTAATTAGGATGGAATGGGATATGCTATAACTTTGGCTGCTAGTTGCAGATATTCATCTGGAAGATGATCAGCTGAGGGGGTGCATGGTTTGAGTTTATGAAGTAGGGCGCAGATGAAGGATGCTGGGACAGGTTGTAAATGAAATGAGGGATGTAAGCTAGTTGTGGTGGAAGGCAGGTTTCTGCTGACAGGGGCTAGGGAATTAGCTAGAGATTGGACAGCTTTGGTAAAGAAAGTATTAAAGGCATTTGCAATGAGCTTGGGATTGTCATGGGTGGTGCCAGATGGGGTTGGTGTTTTGGAGTGTCCTGGATGGAGGAGTCTATTGATACCTGTCCAGAACCTTAGAAGTTTATGTTGGTGAGTAAGGTGAAGTTGAGAGTAGATTTTTTTGTCAAGAAGTATTAATTTTATAGTAGCATTTCTCATCTGTCTAAATGTTTGATGGTCTGTTGGGTTTTTTAAAGATCTCCATTTAGCCCAGATTTTGTTTCTCTGTAGGATTTTGTGCTTAATTTGTTTTGACAGCCATGGAGCAGTTTTAGTCCTATTTCTGATTGAGAGAATAGGAGCACGGTAGTCCAGGATTTGTAGAAATTTGGTGTTGAAGTATAACACTGCTTCCTCTAGTTGGAAGTGTTTTAGGGGTGTCCAGTTGCATGCCTTAAGTTGAGTATATATATATATATATATATATATATATATATATATATATATATATATATATATATATATATATAATGTGTGTGTGTGTGTGTGTGTGTGTGTGTGTGTTTATCCAAGAATAAAAAGTGTCCATGGTCTAATTCAGTCACAGTTGCTTTCAGAAGAAGATGTAGCAGCAACCAAGAGTTTCAGAGCTGTACCCCAACTTCCAAGTATGGCTTATTTAAGGGCAGTGCTCATCTAATGGCTCAGTCTCCCTTATACTTGGTTTGGTTAAACAGGTCAGGGATTGCATTCTGTGATTTCATTTCCTGAGGTTTAAAGTCACAGGGTACCTTTCTGTTTAAAATCACTGCCTGTGCAATTTGTATTTGCACACCAGCAGTGATTCTTCATGTGATGTGAGTAATTATCTTTCTGCCACAGCTGTGTGACCATGGAATTAGTATATTTACGTAGGGTGGTTGTGGGGAGGAGTCATTTGTTGTACGTGTACACCACCATTCGCCACATAAAACACTTTTTTTCTAGATTTCTTCAACCTAAAGCATTGCCCAGTTTGTATAATCTAGCTGAAACTTCAGAGACTTAAGGTTCAATGAACGATAGGGGAGCCAAGGCATGGTGTTCCTGTTTACGTGTTGCAGCTGTGAGAAGCCTTTCTATGTTATTGTGTTAGTCATTGTGAGAGTAATGAGAGTACTGTACACACACATCAGTTCAGTCAGCAGCAGAGGACTGCTGACACTCATTGTGTTAGTCATTGTGAGAGTACTGTACACATACACACCAGTTTAGTAAACAACAGAGGAATGCTCACATTCAGTCATTGGGTTAGTTATTGCGAGAGCATTGTACACACACATCAGTTCAGTCAGCAGCAAAAGACTGTTCACACTCAGTCAGTTGTGTTAGTCATTGTGAGAGTAGTGTGAGTACTGTACACACACATCAGTTTAGTCAGCAACACAGGACTGCTCACACTCAGTCATTGTGTTTGTCATTGTGAGAGTATTATACACACACATCAGTTTAGTTAGCAGCAGAGGACTGCTCACACTCAGTCATTGTGTAAGTCATTGTAAGACACATCGGTTCAGTCATCAGCAGAGGACTGCTCACACACATTGTGTTAATCATTGTGAGAGTAATGTGAGTACTGTACACACCCATCAGTTTAGTCAGCAGCAGAGGACTACTCACACACATTGTGTTAGCCATTGTGAGAGTAGTGTGAGTACTGTACACACCCATCAGTTTAGTCAGCAGCAGAGGACTGCTCACACACATTGTGTTAGTCATTGTGAGAGTAGTGTGAGTACTGTACACACACATATCAGTTCAGTCAGCAGCAGAGGACTGCTCACACTCAGTCATTGTGTTTGTCGTTGTGAGAGTAGTGTGAGTACTGTACACGCATCAGTTCAGTCAGCAGCAGAGGACTGCTGACACTCAATACAAGATGTAGACAGTGTTAATACATATAAAGCACAGAGCAATTTAACCAGGTCTTACTCTTACAAAGAATCGCACTTTATCTGTATTTGGAAAAGAGTACAGTACATTTATAGACAAACTAGTTAGCAATCAAAATTCTTCCGTTTCACAGCATTACAGTACCTGCCCTTTCAGTAGTGTTGCTAAATAATGGTAATTAATGTCATTCTTCCTCATCCCCACCCCATCAGAAATACAGGATAAATTTACTGCTTATATTCTGGTGGCATTAGGTATGCAACAAAACTGAAAAATCTACTGAATGCACTCTTAATTATCTCCTGACACAAACCAGGTAAACATTGCACTTGTAACTTGCTACAGTATAAGCATAAATTCAACACACTGAATAAGATATATATTTTATTGATTGATTGATTGATTGATTGATTGATTGATTGATTGATTGATTGATTGCAATAGGCACTGACAGAGTTGTGCAGACACTGATGCATAACCAAACTGAAATGCTGAAACTGCAGAGCAGTGTACAGGGGTGTAGCCAAAAACCTCACAATGTGCAATATTGAGTTGACATGCTGGTGCAGCACACTTCATAACATAATTACCTCTTTTTTCTTTGATAAATATATTCAATATTGAATCAGTGACACAGTACATAAATCAAAATGTTTATATTTGAAGCCTTTGAATGGATGACTAGTGAAATAACAAGCATGGTTCAGTCTGATCACACCTATTATCACCAACTCTGACTCACTTGTGTACTTTTTATTTCATTCATTTTTTTTGCTATTACCCCCACCTCCCACTCCCCACCCCCCCCCCCCCCCCCCACACACACACACAAGTGCTGCTGGATGACAATCAGAGCTTCTCAACTGGCCTGGTCGTTCCCTATCAATAGGGTAAGAGTCAGCTCAGGGTTTTATCTATCTATGCCAACAGTGCTGGCATTTCATTCGTACGTTTTGAAGATGTGACCTTCATTTGGGCCACATACTGCTTTTTGGAAATTATTGTACACAACAACATATCCATTTCCCACCATAAGTGAACTACACTGACCTTCATGCTGCCTCTGGGTCTGTAAACAACCATTCCATTCTGAAATAAACAATCCTCAGCAGAGCTGATAATTGAGGCATGTGCTACCACCTTAATTTTTACCTGCTGAATTATTTTCTCCAGTTTTTTTATACTTAAATGTTCATGACAACTACAACTACAGTGCTCTTCTAGAATCAGGAATCTGCACTCTGCCCAGTTTATCTAAAATAGTTACTGTTACAGTGGGAAATAACCTTTCAGAATTCATTCTCCCTTGAGAGATGGTAAAATACAAGCTAACCCAGGCAGAATTCATGAAAAGAAGAGTAGTGTTTCATAAGAAGTCCCCAGATATGTAGAAACTTCCCCAATATTATTACTATGTGTTTGATTTCCAGGCTTATATATCAGATTATTATTTCATTCAAGTAAGAAAAAAACTCCTTTCATTAGATAGATCATACGTTGTCAAAATGTGTTTAAATGCTTACAGACATACAAAACTGTAAATTCTTCAATGAAACCAAGCTCATCAATCCAGCTGACACTGCCCCCCCCCCCCACAAACAAACACACACACGCACACACCATGCATATTTATAATTTTATGGCTATCAATCAGACTAGGTGAATCTGAGATTTTTTTAAACAAGAGCAGAAAAAAACGACTGCTGTTTTCCCATCTGAAACACACTGTGACCATGCTGTGCCTTCCTTCACTCCAGAAATTAAGTGGGTTCTTCATGTATGTCACACCATCTCACTTAACTTTTCCTCATTTAGCAGAAAAACATGGATGATAAGTTGTCAATCTCGCCTTCATTCTTGCTGGATGGGTTCGGAGCCGATCCTCGGCTCCGACTCGGCCACTCTAAAAGCTCGAGAGCTAGTTTCACCGGCTCGAGGCTCCCCTATATCCGACAATGCTAGGCGGTAACTTCCTCAGATCTCGTTTGCCGCTACGCGATTGAGGTACTTTTTTCAACCGGCTCAGGTTAGTTTAAATATTTTGAAAGTTTAGTCAGTCAAAAACCCCTTTAAGTTAGCTCCCTTTCATAACTTTATATAGTTAAATACCTTTATCCCTTTTAGTTAATTTTTTCATTAGCCTCCTATCCTAAATTATCTAACCTTTCCCTTGGGCTTTAGGCCCACTCCTCCCTCCCTTGGTAGTTGGAGTGTCTGTGTTTTGTAGGGAAATTTTTAGTTTAAACTTTGTAAGTTTTAATTTAAAGTTATTATTTTTAAAGTGTAATCGGTATGTGTGTGTGTGTTTGTGATTACACTTTTTCTCTTTGGACATGTCCAAAGAATCAAAGGTCTCAGGCTTCAAGAAGTGTGACTCGTGCTGTCAGAAGATGTCTCTGACAGACGGTCACACTTCTTGTGTTTACTGCCTGGGACCTTTGCACCTGCAGGACTCATGTGCTGTTTGCCATGGCTTCAGCCCTAGAGTCCTGCAGGAGTGAAAAAATAAATTAATTCTCAGAGGCTTATTAAAGCCTGAGGGTCCCTCCACTCAGTCTTCGGGGAGACCCTCTAAGCCCTCCAGACCTTCGGCTCCAGCCTCTGAGCCGACTTCTGGTGGCTCCAAGTCCATTCGAACATCGGCTCCGGCCAGAGCCGATGAATCTCGAATGCAGGTACCTACGCTGTCCTCAGCTCCGACCGGAGTCGAGGAAGACATAACTGAGCCGGCTCCGATAAAGTTGTCGGAGCCGACAACTAAGAAGAGGTCCCGTTCCCCATCTATCGGCTCCGTTCATTCGGCTCCAGCATCACCTTTGCTGTCTGAACGGAGCCATAGATCCCACTCTTCTAGGTCTTCCAGGTTATCGGACCACGACCTTCAGAGAGTAGTGAGTCGACTTCTTAAGTCCGAGGCATTAGCCCAAATGCTTCAAAGTCCAACTCAACAGTCGAAGACTATCCCCACCACTCAAAATATTCCTCCTCTGACTCTTTTGAGTTCGGAGCCGGGGCGGTTCGGACCCGAGACTGTGGTGGTGTCGGAACTGATACCGTTGTCTTCGGTTCCGTCGTTGGCTCCGATTTCTTCCTTGGAGGAATCTCGGCACCGGGCTTCCCTCGTCGGCTCCGAGGGGGCGAGTGGCATTGGACCCTTGTCCGACCCCACTCTCCCTCTCGGTGCTTCGGCGCTGGTGAGTTCGGCTCCGACATCAGCCTCGGAGCCATCACTGTCGGTGCCGGGGGAGGTTTTCAGTTTTTCAGAACGGAGACCTCCGGCTCTGCCTGACAGGGGTGCCTTTGAGGTCATGAGGAGCATGTTAGACCCTGGTTCTAATCCACAGTCGGCTCCTTCTGCCCTTCCCTCCATGGTGCCTCCGGTGATTTCTACTCACTCTCTTGTCCCTGACCGTAGAGAGCCAGCGCCTCAAGTTTCCCCTGTGGGGATCTCCTCCTCTTCCGAGGCCTCTCCTGATCCTGTAGGAGAGCCCCCTAGGAAGAGGCAGTGTAAGAGGAAGCACATTGACTCCCCTGAGTCTGTCACCTCTGACACTGATTTAGAGGATTCTGAAGGTTCCCCTCGTTCCCCCTCTGAAGATGTCTCCTTTGCAGACATCCTTGAAATCTTAAAACAGAGGGGGAATTGGCCAGCCCTCAACCCTTCAGAGGATGAATCAGTGTACCTTGAGGCGTTTGGCTCTCACCCTTCCACCTCCTGGGTGTCCCCTCCCTTTGACTCCCTTATGCAAGTGGTGGCAAAGAAGGCTTGGGCGGCTCCTGACTCAGTGGAACCCACCCCCAGGAGACCATCTAAGTTCATCACGGCCCCAAAGACAAAAGAATTTCTGACCAAGGCGTCTCTGTTGATGCTATGGTGGTGGCTGCAGCTACCAAGAAGGAGCTAGCTGATCCTTTGGTACCTGTTCATCCTCCTAACAAGGAGTCTGGGTCGATGGACAGGTATGGGAAGCGGATGTTCTCGTCAGCGACCTTTACAATGAAATCGCTGAATTACCTGTGCCATTTTCGACTTCAGAGGATTTACTCAAGGAAGTGAGTGAAATGCTGAAGGACAACAGCTGTGGGTTTTCAGGATGGGATGAACTCTCAGCTGGCTACCCTTAATTCTATCACCAACTCCTCCATCGTCTCCTTTCATATGCGGCTGATGGAGCAAGTAGAGCAGCAGGTACAGGTGTAGCCTTGCGTAGGCACGCCTGGATGCGACTTTGTAACTTTGCAGGCCCTTTAAGGCATCCTTCACTAATTCCCCTTTGATGGATCATCCCTCTTTGGTCCTCAAGTGAAGGAAACCTTGACTGGAGTCTGAGACTGATGGCAAAACTCTTTCTGCGTCGGGTCCGTTTTTCTACTCCTTCTAGACCTTACCCCAAAGGTCAGAAGGGAAAGATGTGTTTCGGAAACAATCTCAAGGAGACTTGCCTGGCCAGAGTCGATTCCCTCTAGAGGCAGAGGGAACAACAATGGTAGGCGCCCAGAGGCAGAGGGGCCCAGAATCAGGGCAGTCGAGAATCCTTTTCCGACAAGCCCTTTCAGCATCCCTGGTGTTGCCCGACTGTCCACCTTTGGAGGCAGTCGGGGAAGGTTGTCACTGTACCCAAAGCCTGGCTATCCCTAACTCAAGACAAGTGGGTACAGTCTATCATTTCTGAAGGCTACAGAATTCCCTTTCTTTTCATTCCGAAGCTGTCCAACAAATCCCTTCCAGACGTTCCACCCAGTCAAAGGGAACAAGCAGCATTAGAAATTTCAAAGCTGCTCGCAAAAAGAGCCATTCAACCAGTGCCAGCAGACCAAGTAGGATCCGGAACCTACTCCAAATTATTTTTGGTTCCAAAGAAAACAGGGGACTGGAGACCCATTTTGGATCTCAGCAACTTGAACAAGTTTGTCAAGGAAACAAAGTTCCGGATGGTCACGCTGCAGTCCATTCTTCCCCTTTTGGAACAGGACAGCTGGATGTGCTCTATAGATCTCCAGGATGCATACTATCACATCAAAATGAATCAACGCTCCAGGAGATTTCTCCGCTTCAGGCTGGGAACCAGTCATTTTCAATTCAGAGCCCTGCCCTTTGGTCTCACTACAGCCCCCCGAGTGTTCACCAAATGCATGGCAGTGGTAGCTTCTCATCTGAGACGTCAAGGATTCCAGGTGTTTCCTTATTTAGACGACTGGCTCCTTACAGCCTCCACCAGGCATCTCCTACTCCTCGCCAGAGACTACACTCAGTCATTGTGTAAGTCATTGTAAGACACGTTGGTTCAGTCAGCAGCAGAGGACTGCTCACACACATCGTGTTAATCATTGTGAGAGTAGTGTGAGTACTGTACACACCCATCAGTTTAGTCAGCAGCAGAGGACTACTCACACACATTGTGTTAGCCATTGTGAGAGTAGTGTGAGTACTGTACACACCCATCAGTTTAGTCAGCAGCAGAGGACTGCTCACACACATTGTGTTAGTCATTGTGAGAGTAGTGTGAGTACTGTACACACACATCAGTTCAGTCAGCAGCAGAGAACTGCTCACACTCAGTCATTGTGTTTGTCGTTGTGAGAGTAGTGTGAGTACTGTACACATACATCAGTTCAGTCAGCAGCAGAGGACTGCTGACACTCAATACAAGATGTAGACAATGTTAATATATATAAAGCACAGAGCAATTTAACCAGGTCTTACTCTTACAAAGAATCGCACTTTATCTGTATTTGGAAAAGAGTACAATACATTTATAGACAAACTAGTTAGCAATCAAAATTCTTCCGTTTCACAGCATTACAGTACCTGCCCTTTCAGTAGTGTTGCTAGATAATGGTAATTAATGTAATTCTTCCTCATCCCTCACCCCATCAGAAATACAGGATAAATTTACTGCTTATATTCTGGTGGCATTAGGTATGCAACAAAACTGAAAAATCTACTGAACGCACTCTTAATTATCTCCTGACACAAACCAGGCAAACATTACACTTGTAACTTGCTACAGTATAAGCATAAATCCAACACACTGAATAAGATATACATTTTATTGAATGATTGATTGATTGATTGATTGATTGATTGATTGATTGATTGATTGATTGATTGATTGATTGATTGCAATAGGCACTGACAGAGATGTGCAGACACTGATGCATAACCAAACTGAAATTCTGAAACTGCAGAGCAGTGTACAGGGGTGTAGCCAAAGACTTTACAATGTGCAATACTGAGTTGACATGCTGGTGCAGCACACTTCATAACATAATTACCTCTTTTTTCTTTGATAAATATATTCAATATTGAATCAGTGACACAATACATAAATCAAAATGTTTATATTTGAAGCCTTTGAATGGATGACTAGTGAAATAACAAGCATGGTTCAGTCTGATCACACCTATTATCACCAACTCTGACTCACTTGTGTACTTTTTATTTCATTCTTTTTTTTTTGCTATTACACGCACCCACACACACATACACACACACACACACACACACACACACACACACACACACACACACACACACACACACACACACACACACACACACAAGCGCTGCTGGATGACAATCAGAGCTTCTCAACTGGCCTGGTTGTTCCCTGTCAATAGGGTAAGCGTCAACTCAAGGTTTTATCTATCTATGCCAACAGTGCTGGCATTTCATTCATACGTTTTGAAGATGTGACACACACACACACACACACACACACACACACACACACACACAAGCGCTGCTGGATGACAATCAGAGCTTCTCAACTGGCCTGGTTGTTCCCTGTCAATAGGGTAAGCGTCAACTCAAGGTTTTATCTATCTATGCCAACAGTGCTGGCATTTCATTCATACGTTTTGAAGATGTGACCTTCATTTGGGCCACATACTGCTCTTTGGAAATTACTGTACACAACAACATATCCATTTCCCACCATAAGTGAACTACACTGACCTTCATGCTGCCTCTGGGTCTGTGAACAACCATTCCCTTCTGAAATAAACAATCCTCAGCAGAGCTGATAATAGAGGTATGTGCTACCACCTTAATTTTTACCTGCTGAATTATTTTCTCCAGTTTTTTATACTCAAATCTTCATGACAACTACAACTACAGTGCTCTTCTAGAATCAGGAATCTGCACTCTGCCCAGTTTATCAGAAATAGTTACTGTTACAGTGGGAAATAACCTTTCAGAATTCATTCTCCCTTGAGAGATGGTAAAATACAAGCTAACCCAGGCAGAATTCATGAAAAGAAGAGTAGTGTTTCATAAGAAGTCCCCAGATATCTAGAAACTTCCCCAATATTATTACTATGTGTTTGATTTCCAGGCTTATATATCAGATTATTATTTCATTCAAGTAAGAAAAAAACTCCTTTCATTAGATAGATCATACATTGTCAAAATGTGTTTAAATGCTTACAGACATACAAAACTGTAAATTCTTCAATTAAACCAAGCTCATCAATCCAGCTGACACTGACCCACCCCCACCCCCCCAGAAACACACACACGCACACAACATGCATATTTATAATTATATGGCTATCAATCAGACTAGGTGAATCTGAGATTTTTTTAAACAAGAGCAGAAAAATCGACTGCTGTTTTCCCATCTGAAACACACTGTGACCATGCTGTGCCTTCCTTTACTCCAGAAATTAAGTGGGTCCTTCATGTATGTCACACCATCTCACTTAACTTTTCCTCATTTAGCAGAAAAACATGGTTTCTTACTTACTTCTGTAACATTGTTGCCCAATTCTTACATAACAAAAGAAGGAAAAAGGTATAAACAATTGTTTTATTTATTTAGTTGTTGACTGTCCAGCTTCAGTTACAAGGGTTTCACAAACCCCATGCCATGGATGGAATGACCCAAGAAAAACAATATCTTCTGTACAAGATATTTAAGTCTGCCACATGGAATTCATAATGTCACTCCTTTTTGTCTGTTACTGACCAGTTGGAATGAAGAGGAAGAATTACTTGCCTCTGCTTGTACTACCACTGTATCATCAGTAATCCCCGACCTATTAAAACAGATGGCTTCTATGACTTCCCCACTCTGGGCAGGTAATCAAGGAGCCTTAATCCTCACCACTGGCACTGGAGAGGGACATTCACTTGAAACAAAAGTGGATACACCCAGTATTTCTGGCTGCAGCTCTCTGCATCAAGCACAATTTCCCTTACACTCAGTCTTGGGTCTGGGTTTCTCTGTTTGTCTCCCTGCAGGTCCCCAATAAGTCTCCTCACTGGTACAGCTATAGAGTTGAGACATCTGCTGAGTGTCCAACCCAGGTTCTCTACCACTCTCTCTGTGAAACCAGTGCTTCATGCCCCTGCTCCAAGCAGCTGACCACTTACTCTTTGAGATTTGCACACACACACACACACACACACACACACACACACACACACACACACACACACACACACACACACACACATACCCCTGAGAAAGGCTGGCACAGATTTACTAGCTATGCCTCCTTCTTCCCGGGCTATAAAGTAGTTACACCACCACCAAACACTCCAAAGCCAGCTACTCTAAGGCTCTTGCAAGGGTACCCACTTATACTGAGTGAAATTAATATTAATACAAATGGTAGTTTGACCAACAGCAAGGATTTCAGGAGTGGACACCAAATATATAGGAGTACTCTCAGAGAGTAAAATATTCTCTAAAAGACCAGCCACAATGAAATGTTGAAATATATTTAATAATAGATAATAAAAGAACATGAAAATACTAAATATCTATTTACAATAAACACCAGAGTTTCAGTCACAGGAAATATTAAAAATAACACAGGTGGACAGTTTCACACAGTTACAGAAAAACAATACTTAACTAATCTCACTACATTTTCCTAACTGATCTAAAGAATTATCATTCCCTGGTTACTTGCTAGAGAAAGGCAAGATGAAGTAGGTGAGTGATCCATCTTTGTAAGGTTACAAAAACAGAGGGCCATGAGACTTCAGTCTCACCTAGTATTAAAATATATTTTTTAGTGACGGATTACAGAATAACATCACATACTTCCAGTCATCTGATGTCCAATTCCCATGCCCCCCCCCCCATTAGCTAGAAGCTGTCAGGATTTTTCACATATGTGTCAATATTACACACACAGAGCCTTGCTAAGATCTGCTGATGATCCTGGAAGTCATAAAACAATTTCAAACCTCCACCCTTCCAGAGTAGCAATTAGTTCACCCCAATGACAATGCAGGAAGCTTCCTAGTGCAGACTTTTTGTATCTGACTGCATGGAAAACTGTAAAATACAGTTTTTATGGCCAAATTAAGTAATTTAATTTTTACTATTTTCCAAAAGTTAGGTGGATTGAGATTAACCTCTTCTCTTCCAGCATCTTCTGTTATAATATATGTATTTCAGCAGTTACAATAATACATGTATATTTATTCCTGTGCCCACCAAGACACACTGTTGATACATTTTTAACACAAGCAACTTTACAAATACATTTTCAACACAAGCATCTGTACAAATCAGTTTGTTATTCAAGTAACATATAATCCTTTACAAAATTCCAGCTAGTTGTGCTCACATACATTACATATCCACTGTCCTACTTCTCCTGGCATAGCTGGAAATATCTCACATTGTCACAGCCTCCAGCAGGATTACAATAAACTTACTATAAATAATAAAAACATCAGGAAAAACATGCACAACAGCCTACAGGAAATAATTAAAAATTAATTAATTATTTAGAAAAATCAAGGGAAGAAAGCATTCCATGGTGTAAGTGTGGCTGTGGCCACAGAAAGAGATTCCACTTTTGTTTTCATGTGACTGTTGCCTTTTACAACTGGTATGAATCTATTCATGCAGTATAAAAGTGAGGAAAAAAAAGGCTTAGATGCAGGCTGTCAGGCAATCTATATACCATCATTAATGGAAGTTATATAGTTCTAACTGGCATTAGGTATAGGAGAATAACTTCATGCTGTAACATCTTGTTAGCCACTGAGAAGTGTGGATTTTATGTATTTATCATGTACATGGGCTGTATCTCTCCATCATTAGCATCAAATATGACATCATATTAATAGGACCTCACAGTAGTCAGCTAAAACAGCTTACTTTCCAGCTGAAGCAGGCAGCCTTGCCACATATAGAAAGAAATAGACCCAGTAAGTAAGAAAGAGAGAAGATGGCTGGATAGTGAGAGCTAGACATCATGAAAGAAAATGAAGAAACAGTTCCAATACACACACAGAGCCTTGCTAAGATCTGCTGCAGATCCTGGAAGTCATAAAACAATTTCAAACCTCCACCCTTCCAGAGTAGCAATTAGTTCACCCCAATGACAAAGCAGGAAGCTTCCTAGTGCAGACTTTTTGTCTCTGACTGCATGGAGAACTGTAAGATACAGTTTTATGGCCTAAATTAAGTAATTTAATTTTTACTATTTTCCAAAAGTTAGGTGGATTGAGATTAACCTCTTCTCTTCAAGCATCTTCTGTTATAATATATGTATTTCAGCAGTTACAATAATACATGTATATTTCTTCCTGTACCCACCAAGACACGCTGTTGATACATTTTTAACACAAGCAACTTTACAAATACATTTTCAACACAAGCATCTGTACAAATCAGTTTGATATTCAAGTAACATATAATCCTTTACAAAATTCCAGCTAGTTGTGCTCACATACATTACATATCCACTGTCCTACTTCTCCTGGCATAGCTGGAAATATCTCACATTGTCACAGCCTCCAGCAGGATTACAATAAACTTACTATAAATAATAAAAACATCAGGAAAAACATGCACAACAGCCTACAGGAAATAATTAAAATTAATTAATTATTTAGAAAAATCAAGGGAAGAAAGCATTCCATGGTGTAAGTGTGGCTGTGGCCACAGAAAGAGATTCCACTTTTGTTTTCATGTGACTGTTGCCTTTTACAACTGGTATGAATCTATTCATGCAGTATAAAAGTGAGGAAAAAAAAGGCTTAGATGCAGGCTGTCAGGCGGTCTATATACCATCATTAATGGAAGTTATATAGTTCTAACTGGCATTAGGTATAGGAGAATAACTTCATGCTGTAACATCTTGTTAGCCACTGAGAAGTGTGGATTTTATGTATCATGTACATGGGCTGTATCTCTCCATCATTAGCATCAAATATGACATCATATTAATCGGACCTCACAGTAGTCAGCTAAAACAGCTTACTTTCCAGCTGAAGCAGGCAGCCTTGCCACATATAGAAAGAAATAGACCCAGTAATTAAGAAAGAGAGAGGATTGCTGGATAGTGAGAGATAGACATCATGAAAGAAAATAAAGAAACAGTTCCAATTTGAAGGTGGGGGGGACTCAGTCAAAGGAAAAACTTCAGGAGAATGGAGCTGCCAGTATAACACATTGATATGCAGAAAGCATTTCAAACACGTTTTACAGATGCTGTTTCCTTTCACTTAGCGTTGTTGCCTCACAGTGCTTGGTTTTCACGTTTGGTACATCTCTTTGGTGTGTATCTGCTGAGTGCCGTTTGCCTCACAGTGTTTCATTTTCACATTTGGTACATCTCTTTGGTGTGTATCTGCTGAGTGCCAGACTATCTCCACCTCACAGTGCTTCGTATTTCATGTTTAGTATATCTCTGGTGTGTATCTTCTGAGTGCCAGAATCAGCTCTATCTCCTCCCCTGCATCCCCAATTTTGATTAAGCAGGTAATTAGAGAAACTAATGCTTCCTTTACATTGTAGAAAAAATACACAGTTGTATGCAGTGTTTGCAATCTGTGCCGACCTGTAAAATAGAAACTAAATTTACTTTCAAGTAGGTATCTAGGGAGAGAAGAAGGAGTTGAAGAAGAGGGTAGGATGCTATTTGCTTTTATTTGCAAAGAGTGTTGATGTGCAGTGCCATTGGGGGTGCTATATCAGACTGCTAGAGATACCACTCCCATTTGGCTTTAGCACCTGTCAGCTATTCTACTCATAGTTATGCTGGGACAAAAGGTTCCCCTAACAGTATATTATTCCACATTAAACAATGGACATTACAAGTCAAGAATTCTAACTGGTTAGTGAACCTCACTAGAAGTGTTGATATTCAACACTAACATTACTGTATCTATATCAACCAAAGAAACAGCAACTTTATTATTATATTAGAAATGACCCATGGGGTAAGAACACTAACATTTTTGTGTTATAACCTCACTCTTGGGAGATAAAAGAGTTTGGCTTTGTTTTGTGTTTTGACTTACCCTAGGAGTGATGGCATTATACAGTAACACACTCCTTGTCATGTCTTACTGCTTATATGCAACACCTTCTGGACAGAAAAATGCTTCTTGTGTGTGAAGTTTTGTACATCTTTGGATTCCTTGCTGCTATCAGCTTTATGCCTAATGCAGATCTGTGGCCATTATTTCTGTATTTATTCACTCATTCATTTCATCACAACCAGACATCTGAGATGTAGAACTGACTAAATAAAATAAAAAACACCACCAAAACCCATACAGAATTGGTAAACACTTAACAGACTTTATTGAATAACAAAACTAAGCGCTTTCACCCTGTAGCTCCCAGGGCTTCATCAGATTACTTTAAGTTAAGTACTGTTAAGTGTTTACCGATTCTGTACTGGTTTTGGTGGCGTTTTTTATTTTATTTAGTCAGTTCTGTGTTTCCGCTCCTTTGGGTGGGTTCTTTGTGTTTTTTAATCTGAGGTGTAGAGTCAATAAAGTGGTTGTAATTGCTGGGCACGTGTGTGTGTGTGTGTGTGTGTGTGTGTGTGTGTGTGTGTGTGTGTGTGTGTGTGTACACAAGAGTATTGCAGTGTGTTTCACTTTATGTATCTGACAGTAATGAGCTCAAATACATTACTGTGGCCATTATTTATGTGATAATTCATTCATGTCATCACAGTGAGACAGTTGCGATGTACGCAGTCATTAACTTAACTGTAATTCTGTGTGTGTGTGTGTGTGTGTGTGTGTGTGTGTGTGTGTGTGTGTGTGTGTGTGTGTGTGTGTGTGTGTGTGTGCATATACACATGTATGCATAAGAATCTGACTGTAGCTATATAAAACACATTACTGTCGCCATTATTTAGATACTGATCCATCCATCTGACCACCGTAAGACATCCAAATTTTAATACACAGTCAATAAAATATCTTTATTTGGTATGCCTGAAGGCAGTTTTTGGATACAAATGACTGACCCCTGCTGTCATATGATCACAGTCAAACAGTCTTTGGTCTGGAAAGGCAAGAGTAGTGTGTTTTTGAATAAAACAAGTTGAAGTAGATTACTGTGACTATTACTTTGTTTGCAAGATACCAGAGGTGTGTATTGTCAATAAAATGGGTAGAATGGGTGGGTATTGAGGCAGTCTACAGATAAAAGTAACTGACCTCAGCTGTTGTTTGATTACAGTTAAATAATTATTTTCTTACCATAATGTCCCTTTTCAGTTAGCCCTACCCATTCAGTTGCTTTTCATACAACTTCCTGTTGCTTTGAAGTGTTCAACTGCTACTGGGCATAACTGTCAGGAATATCCCTAAATGGAATGGAGTGGAAGGTTAGGTAGCCAAAAATCATAATACAAGTCTTGATACTTTCCTTGAAAATGGTAGGAGATATGACATCAGGTACAGGGCGCAAGCTGGATGCAAAACATCCTTCAGATGTGCATTTCCCTTGGTCTCTTCACTCAGCAGTGCAGGTTTAGCTGAAGGTACCACAAGTCACTCTACAGATGTACATTTCTGTATTATTTGTTGTTGTTGCCCTACTCTGTACAGCTGTACATCTCCCTGGTTTAAAGGTTGCCTTTCATTCATACATTTAACACAGCACTCAGAGCACATTTATATTCTTATGTTTTAATACATGCATGATGTATCAGTTCTTATACAGAGTTTGTCAGTTTGTCTTTACTGATAATTTTTACCTATTTATGTTTTTGCAGTTTAAATGTAAGATGATTCTAGAGAGTTTTTTGTGGGTAGTTGTAGCTACCAAGCTTTGATGGTTTCTGTTCCTCAGTCTTTAGTGCAACATATATTATCTGAAAAAGTCATATCAACAGAGAACTCAGAACTAGATTTTTTTTGTCAGGTGAAGCTACATGGATAAGATGCTGTTATGTCAGTGGAAGCCTCTCCCCATATCCCAGAGAAGAAAGTGTCAGACTGTTGTATTTGTACAATAGGCGTAGTTGAGAAGGATCTATCTTGTCTGTCTGTCTGCCTGTTATGCATTCATTTATCCATTTATTTTCCGCTATCTGCTTTTGTTGTATTCAGTATTGCCAGGGAGCAGAAGCCAATCCCAGCCGGCAGTGTCAGTTTGCTTTAGAGGATGTCCTTCAGTAGTGAAACTGCTCAAATGCCACCACTCCAAGTGTTAACATGGGGAAGTGCAAAGCAAATTGTTTAAACACCCTGAACAAGCTCAACTTTCATTTCACAAAAAAAAATAGAAAGTGTGTTTGGTGGCTGCAGAATAGGCTTTGATGCAAGGGCACCAAACAGCATCAACACAAAAAGGAAATGTTACTTGCTGATAAGTAATCAGCTACGACAATCAAGTCAATATACTAATAAAGAGCTTTCTAACAGCTTTAGGAAAGAGTTTGCAGGTAATGTGTCTTGCATCCTCAGAAATGTGTAGAATTTATGCTTGGCACCCTCAAAATTGTCCAAAATGGTTCACATTATAGAAGAAGTTAGAGGGTGAAGTATATGACTACTGATTTGTAATGATAGATGAATGCAGTGGGCCAATAAGATGTGAGAGGAAGGGCAACAAACACAGCTATGTGCAGAACCACAAGAAGCTATGTGCTAGGGTAGTAAAATAATGGGAATTAAAGGAAGAAACGTTTTTTGTCTTTATTTGTGATATCTCTTAATGGTTATTTATTCTCCAAGAGATTTTATGGAGTAAATATGTTTGTGCTAACAGCATTTGTGTTTTTTCTTGTTATATATCAGGCCTGACAGATGACAAAGACATCAAAGCCATGCTTAAGGGTGTTGAGATGCTTAAGATCAAGTCCAGTCACTGGCAGAAGGATAGAGTTTTAAAGCTGCAGGAGGATGGAATGACCATATGGTGCAAAAACGAAAACAACTCCAAAAAGCCTTCTGCAAAGCACACCTGTAAGTGACAGCAGATAGTGCTGATTTTTTTTCTTCTGTTCTAGATTTCTCACCTGAGCATCCACTACACTTTACACAACACTCTAACACTGGTATTTCATTACTGCAATGTCTTTTTATCTAGATTGTAGTGTCCTTGCAGAACATATGACCTCACCTCTGAGACATTTAGACTCTTTTGAGCTTACTCTGACTGTATCTGTTAAGGACAAGTTGTAACCAGGTACATAATGCAAATCTGTGTCTCGTGTGTAACCTGGACTATTTTCTGTGTTTTCAGAATGCATAGTATTTCATTAAAAATAAAAACAGGTTCACCATCAGCTGTTCTTCTCCTTGGTCCTCCAGCGTTTAGTGTGGCCTGTTTGGCAACTTTCCACTAGTATACAAGTCAGCTGTATAGATGAACTCTATGACCCAAATGACTTGAATTTCATTAATGTCCTATCGAAATGAGGAAAACAATGAGGGCTGAATGAGGAGTGATAAATGACATCTGCTTGCCTCTGTCAGGGAAGGAGGGAGAGTGTGACAGTGTTCTGGAGGTGCAGTGATGTCATGATATCTGGTGTGAAACAGGAGCCAAATGACAAATGATATTAGCCATTTTCTGTGATGGGTACAACTATAGAGGTATACATCACCATGGAAATAGGGTCAGGTCCCCTCACAACTTCAATTGACTACCCTGATATCTACATCATCCAGTATGTAGGGCACTGGGTCATAACTCATCCAAGCAGTAATCCAAACAAGCAAGCCTTCCAGAGGCAGCAGTGATGAAAGAGTGGACCCTTCCCCTCTCCGTCTCCAACTTCAATGATCCAGCAGACAGCCCTGCCAGTTTGGGAGGTGGTGACAGCCTAGGGCTGGTGCACAGAGTGATCGTGTCAAACACAGATGCTGAGGCAGAAAGGAGAACCCAGGTACAGTAGGTGTCTTCCTGACACTGAAACCCTGTGCAACTGTCTCCCAACCTCAGAAAATTATCCACTTGTGTATAATCAACAACTAGAATTTCTGAGTAAGTGTTTCTCTGATGCCTGTTTCCTCTCTGTATCATTTAGCTTTATTGGAGCTTTACTGAAGTTGGTGCCATGCAGCCTTTTGCATTATGGTAAGGCTGCAGAAAAAGATGCTTCCCATTCTAAAGGTAATCCAGAATAATTTCAGGTTCTCCATATCACAGTGCAAATTTAAAGAATAAGGCTGTAATGAGCTGCTGAGTCTCTTCTGTGTTTTTGTTTTATGTCCTTAGAGTAACAGCACTGAGTGTGCACTATGCCAAAGTCATGCCACCTCCAAATATGGGACATGTTTCTCAAACTCAGAATCCAAATCATGGAACTCCAAGACCACAGACTCAAATGAAAGTCAAATAACTTTTTGTTGAAGGAGGACAAAGCTCCTCACATGCACAGCAAATACAGAGGTTTTTACCTTTTGTATCCTCGCTTAATATTCTTACCTCTTAGTTACCACTATTTCAAGGTAGTGAAAAATAAAACATTTTTGTGTGCTTCCCCCTGCATTGACCCTTCATTTCCTGGCTATTAGAGTGTCCCCTGTCTGAGAGAGAGGGACAGTCTCTTAGATATTTTTATTTTCTTCTATTATTCTGATCCTGGGGTAAAATGGCCACATTTTTATGGACAAGTCACTGCCCAGCCAGAGGTATACCTAAAGCACAGAGGGCATCACCCTTTCATGCCCCTTATATAACTACTGTGATTGGTCCTGCCCTTGCTGACCAGTTGCCATGTAGTACAAACTGCAACAGCCTGCACAGCTAATTTGGCAATCTCTTTGGTGGTGATGCATGTAGCCAAACATTGTTATTGTGTTTTTTATTCCAGCTGCTTACATATTTTTTGGCCAAAATGTTACACTCAGCATAGATATATTGTATTCCCAGTATCTATCCATTAACTTTTGAAATTTGTGAAAGAACTACTGCATGGTCTTCACTTGGTTATAACTTTAATGACATTATGCTGCATTATTTTTGATTCATTCATTTGATTTTGTTTTTCAGAATTCATTTTCTGTCATCAGAAAACATGATTAGCCATTGTTCCTTCATATCAGCTTTCAGGTCAAAGACGTATATGCCAAAGAAGAGTAACCAAGTACAGAGCTTTGTAGGAAACCTCTAGTGCTGTTTTTCTGTATACAGCAAATACTCTTGACTTTAACAGTGTGAGTTATTTCAGAAAGCCAGTGAGCTATCCAGTGATCCACGTTTGGACATGCATTACACATAGGGCATACATCCTGATTTTAATGTTGTCCTTTTCTTTCATTCTTCAACTAATGTGTCTTGGCTCTGACTTTGGATCTGGCTCGGCCGCATTTACCAGACTCTCAGATCCAACTGGCGAGCTCCTCCCTTAACCCATAATGCCTCGGTCACCCTGTGATACCATAGGTCTCAACCTCATAGCACGAAAAATCTAGATAAAGTCAAAATAATGGGGGTACAAAGCCCCAAAAATAGAGACAAATTTTAAATATTGCTCTTATAAACTTAACAAGTTGTTAGAATAAACGGTCTTGTGTTACCATGCATTTTCTGAAGGGTATGAAGTCTGAAACTCAAATGACTGTCATTATTTAATGAATTCGATCTTCACTGATTTGACACAAAAATCCAGAAAATCAGAAATTTTATGCGAAACAGATGAAAAACATGAAGCAAAAATCTGGACATTCTGCAGAAATCTGTACAGTTGAGAGTTATGCTTAGATCTCGTTTGCTGCCTTACTGCTACAGACATGGATCCTTCTTGCAGAGCTGCAGGGTGTAAATTTAGTTACAGTGAGTGCAATTTCTTTTGAAATGTTCTTATAGCTTTATCTATTCTAATCACATCTCCCTCCCTTCCCTTATTTTTTTTTGATTATGTTGCATTATGGTTACAGTTTATATTCTCTTCTATTTCGACCTTTGGTAGTTCTATGCACTATTGTTGGTACCCTCCTTCTTCTTTCTGTCTGCTTCTTCCTACCCTTTAGAGGATAATTCCTTTCCCCTAGTATTGTTGATAGTTTTCCAAAAAAACAAATATATATGTGTGTAGCTTAAATATTTTCTTTCTTTCTTTATTAGTATTATTGTGGCTGTGGCTAGCAAACCCACTGGGTTTAAGAAATGCACTTCCTGTGGACACACATTCCCTAATTTTGATGCCACATGGAGTGTCCCATTTAAACACTGAATGTTCAGTTTGTGCTGGATTCACTTCTAGGGCCTGTAGCAACCAACGTAACAAACTGGTCCTGTAGGGTTTGTTACCAGCATCTTCTTCTTCTTCTGCTTCTTGTTTTTTTCAGGGGCTCAAACACTTAAGGTCTCTTCAGATGCAAATGAATTGAGGAAGCGGTCTCCCACCTGCTTTCCAAAGTCAGCTTGGAATTCACAGCCTCCTGCCAAAGTATAGAAGAATTCAAATCTGATTCCCCCAGGTCCGAAGTGGAAATAGTCATATCCAACACCTCCAGATCTCACTAGCTCTATAAGCTTATCAGCTGATGGAGTTACCCAAGACATAGATGGGCTGAACCCAAAAGCTTCCAGGAACACTTACTCCTCCTGGAAAGGGGTATCAGAGGACCATCCACCTTTCTGCCTTAGGATTTCTAAGATGGCTCCAAAGGAGACATCATCAGCTGAAGATCTTGGCATCCTCTCCCCTTCGTAGAAGTCAATGTCTTCAGTGCAAGACTTCTGAGGAGAGTCTGTGTGCCCCCTCTTGAATGTTCTTTTGCAGGGAACTGACAGGTGTCCGAAGAGATGGAAAAGTGCTTCAGGGGGACTGTCTGGATGCTTGAAATAGCCAGCTGTCCCTGTGTGATAGGTCTGTGAGGATCAGAGTTCAGATTTGATGGCGGCAGGGCTGTAGGATCCAAAGAAGAAAGTCTAGCCATGTCTATCAGATGAGAGAAGACCCTTTCCAACACCTCAAAAGCAGAAGGACCTTGAGAAGTCTTAACTGTCCGCACCAGTGCTGAGGCCCCAGATGCCACCATGCCTCAACCCTGCAGTTGAACCTGAGCTGTCCCAACGCTGAAGGCCCAAGGGACAGACATGGCTCTGACAAACTCGGAGTAGAACTAAGTCTCCCCAGATCCGTTGATGATGCTTCAGCTACAAGATTTGTCCTGGTCCTAGGGAAATGGACCTGGACAAGTCAGGGATGCAGTTGGAATCAAAGTCCTACCTGTCTTTTGATCTGACTCCAACAGTCTCAGGGTTCTTGGATTCAAAGGCTCAGAAATCACCTGTCAGATAAGAGAAGGAGAAATTGTGGTGTGGGAAACAGAAGGGAGGCTCATTGATCTGATGGGAGAAGAAGCTGGGATGAGAAGCTGGGATAACCTCCATCTGAAACTGAGCTCTGAGGAACTTCTTCATCATCCTAGCCACTTTGGCTTCAGAAAGGCTCCTGGAAGACCTGATGGAGGAAGTAGTTGATTAGGGAAAAGACTGTCTCCTCAGAGTCTCTTGTAGGAAGGGAGAATGAAGTAAAGGACAGACAGGATCCAGAGAGGACCCTGGGGACTGGATCCTTGGAGACTTAGACTAGGTAAGTGTCAGATCTAAAGGTATCAGATCCTGCTGTTTCCACTTCGGATCTAAGAGAGTCAGATCCATCTTCTGTAATTTTTCAGGACGCTCAGAAGTTAAAGCTGTCTTTGGAGAGAGGGTGGAAGAGTACTTCCTCAATTCTTTTGCCTCCAAAGATGCCTTAAGCTTTTCTGTGGGGGTTGAGCACCTGAAAAAGAAGAAGAGGCGGGTAACAAACCCTTTTGAAACAGTTTGTTACATCAGTCACTAAGGGCCCTTGAACTGAATCCAGCACAAACTGAATATTCGGTATTTAAATGGAATGCATTCAGACAATAAGTACATTCCCTGTGGGCATAAAAATTAGGGATCTTGTGCCCACAGGAAGTATGTTTCTTAAACTCAGTGGGCTTGTCAGACACAGCCACAATAATACTAATAAAGAAAGAAAAAATGTAAGATATACATATATATATATATATATATATATATATATATATATATATATATATATATAAGAATAAATTACTTTCTAGAGGGTAAGAAGAAACAGAGCGAAAGAAGAAGGAAAGTACCAGTAATGGTATGGAGTACAACCAAAGGTAGAAGTAGAAGAAAAAGTAAACTGTAATTCTGACGTGACAGAATCTGAAAAACGAAGGTAAGGGAGGAAGATGTGATTAGAATAGATAAATCTAAGTAAATTTCAAAGGAAATTGCACTCACTTAAATTAAAACTACACCCCAAAGCTCTGTGAGGAGGATCCTCATCTGTAGTGATAAGGCAGCAAACAAGTTCTGAGGTATTATGGGGTGACCAGGGCATTGCTGGTAAAGAGAGGAGCTCAAGTGTTGGAAACAAAAGTCTAGTAAATGTGGCCAAGCCAGATCCTAGGTAAGATCCAGAGCCCATCAGTTCAGAAATGAATGAAAATAATAACATCAAATAAGTACTTTTTTTTAATTTAGGAAATAAAGACTTTACAGTATAACAAGAGAAGCAAGCCTAGACAAAAGCAAGTTTAATGTTAACATGCTGTGGGCTGCTGAGGTGAGGCGGGGTGTAAAAGTGCACTGATTATATGTATAACTAAGATATGTTCTCTTATTTTTAAAGGGTGAATGTCTAAATGAATGCACTTGGCTTAAGTTATAAACAAAGTGTTTTTATATAAGCAAGTAGGCTTCAAAGATAAGACAAACTGATGAGTCATGAAAAATGCCAAGTTTTTCACATCTGCAAAGATACTGAGATGTTTTTTTTTTCTTTTAGAAAATGTTCAGTTGTTGTTGTTGGTGGTGGTCTTTCGGCTTTTCCTGGTAAGGGGTCGCCACAGCGGAACTTCGGCCCGCTAATGATTGGCAGTAGATTTTTTATGAAACACCGAGGTGCCAGCTCGACACCCAACCTTTAACGAAGGAACACCCATTTTCGCATGCATGTCTTTCGAACGCTACCCAACCACGGGGAGGACATGCAGACTCCACACAGAAGGCACTCCCAAGCCCGGCCGAGAATTGAACGGGAGAACCTCTTGCTGTGAGGTAACAACGCTACCGCCGTACCACCGTGGCTAAATTAGAAAAAATGTTCAGTGGGAGTCAAGAAATCTGCAGGTGAAGGCTGATGTACTTTCTGTTCTGAGTGAAACTTACAAATCTTCATTGCTGACTATTTTTACATGGAGACAAGCTGTCTGTAGGTGCAAAAGAAAAAAAAATAATCTTGAGAGTTCTGAGCATTCTTTGCTGAGGGAAATGCAAAATTTAAAGGTACAATGGCAAGCAGTTCAGTGTAAAATAAAGTGTGAAATTATGGGACGTGAACAAGTGATAGCAGCCTCCCTAGCATCCTTAATATTTTAATGCCTTTACTAGAACCGTGTGAAATTTATTTTTATTTAAAGATAGCCAGTGCACTTTTTTATGGCCAAAAGTTAATCCCCGGGATTCACTAAGCAAATTATTCCATGCAAGAACAGTGTAGCTGCTCTTGCATGGAATATGGCCGCCGAGCAATTCATGAATGTGCCGTTTTCACATGCACAAGAAACCTTATACTGTTCATGCACAAAAAGCCATGGAGTATGCTAATCAGCTCATTTGCTGGTGAAAACCATGCAAATGAGCTAATTTAGCAATCCAGGAGGTAGGCAGGTCTGCGTGCAGGAACAGTGTAAGGTGCAGAAATGCATTCGGTTGCAAAAAAGAAAACGGAGCCATGACAGCTCCAATAAAAGCATGTATTAAAGTGGTTGGCCATGCCAATGTCCAAATATATGGCCATTGGCATGGGAAAGTAGCAAATTTTTATAAAAATAAATGTTTATTTTTTCTGACCAAACAAAACGTGGAGAACACAGACCATAAAACTCCAAACAAAACGTGGAGAACACAGACCATAAAACTCCAAACAAATTTTTTTTTGTCCGATCTCAGACGTTTAAGATTAGGGCAGCGCCATGCAAATGGGATGGTGGGGAAAATAACATGAAAAGGGGGTGTGCCATCCTTGCTGTAAGCAAACTGGAGCTCCGTTGGCTGGGTTTGTGCTTAGCTAAACACAGCTAAGCGAGGGGGTGTGTCTGAGGCTGTATGTACTTATTCCATGAAATGAGGAGCATATTCGCACCTAGGGGAGGGCCATTTCTTGCTGTTTACACTAGCTAAATGGGTGTGGGCAGCTTGCCGGGGCTTAAACAGACAGGATATAGGAAAAGAAAAAGGAAATAGCAGAACAAGGGAAATGCTGTAAAAACACTAATATGGGATACTGCGACTCACAATGGGCCATTGAAAGCACTCAATAATACAGCTGACACATGGCTGCATGGTTGAAAATGGGAGGAGTTGTAAAAAAAATAAATAAAGGGCAACAGCACAATAAAGGATAAATAAAGTAGAAATCACTAATATGGGACTCTTGCAGCTCACAATGGGCCAGGTAAAAGCACAGAATAATACAGCTGGCAGGTGGCTCCATAGCTGAAAATGGAAAGCGATATAAAAAAGAAAGAAAGGGCAACAGCTCAATAAAGGAGAAATGAAGTAGACATCACTAATATGGAACTCTTGCAACTCACACTGCACCAGGTATAGCACACAAATGTGTACAGTGGGCAGGTGTGCCCCCCCCCCCGCCATATAGCCACACAAATGCAGTAACATATATGTTTGCATGGAAATAGTGGCATAGCACACATTGGCAGGGCTGTACCAATACATATGAAAACATGTTGCCTGTCCACAATATGCAAGGGTCAATGAGCTATGTGTATGTGTGGTTAATACTGTCTGGATCTGTCCAGCATGTTCTCCTGGCAGTCGTCTTGTACTGCCCTATGTACAGTGCTGTCTTTGACAGGGCCTTGTGCAGATAATTGCAGTGCTAACTGTTATGCATG